>NC_057796.1:350370594-350379028 GCF_018294505.1 Triticum aestivum | reverse complement strand
ACGCACACAGACTATCTCCAGGTCCTCTAAAAGTAAGCCCCCGGCACATTCACGCATGTTTCATCTTTCTCTCGCGATATATACAGTGACGATCATTGTATTTGAAGCGAAAGCACGATACGTACATTGGACTTCGAAATCCACTCATTACGGTCACCATTTATGTTTTGTGGTTATTATACAGTCACGGGCTCACCGTACAACTCTATATTTGCTCAAGACACGACTAGTTGACCAGTTAAACGCTCCACGTGGCACCTCTAGTGTTGCATCACATTATCTCACTACCATCAGGCCCACCTGTCGGCTTGTATCTACTCTACATCTACACTCCTATAAAATATAAAATACACTCTTATAAAAAAAGAGTTGGTGATGATCGTGTGCCTGCCATCCTGCAATATAGGCCGTCCGATTTATATCTGACGGATAGGAAAGAAACTATGACAATTTTGCAAAAAGGTACCCACACACCTCTCCACATTCACAAATAAGACCTTCCCTCGTTCATCCTTTTCTCTCACAAGATAAACTAGTCATACAAATGCATCTTGATGTTACGTGCAACGCACGGGCATCTTGCTAGTAAGAATGAAAACAAACGACAAAAAAATATTGGACGGTGGTTCGAAGTCATCACCGCGGACACAGCGGACAAGGTGGCCTTGTATTGGTATGTTGAGCCGTCTGTTTTAACACACAGGAACTGGTGTGGTGATTATACACACACGCACGCATGCACGCAACACTCACACGAACACATGCACCCACGCACGCACGCAACACTCACACATACACACGCAGCCACGCACGCACGCAACACTCACACGCACACACGCACGCATGCATGCACACACCAGTACACCACACGACCAACACACACTCTCATGCTCAAGTGCTCAACCTACACGTGCATGCGCACACATCAGGCCCTGACACACACATACACAACCAGGTGATTCCCGCGCACGGGTTGGAGTCTTGTCACGCCTGCGTAAATTTGTGTTTATCTGACCTTTTCCCTATGCGAACTGACAGGTGGGACCCACAAGGAACATGGTCAATTTAACTAGTCAACATGGTGCCACGCAGACTATTTGGCCGGTCAACAGAGTGCAATCCGATGCTGAACCGTGAGCAAGTGACCGTATAATCACCGCAAAACGTATATAGTGACCGTAATCAGCTTATTCTGAAGTTCGGTGAACGTATTACGCTTTTCTCTCTGTAGGCCCTCCAAAACTACATCTCTACACGTTCTCACATGTTACATCTAACAACTATGCAATACAGCACTACTACTACACTCTAACACAATAAATCATATGTGTTTTTAGTTTACTAGATATCATATTGTTACTTAAAATTGCCTTTGAAATGTATGGCCAGTATCATATACCGCGCGGGGAAAATCCCACCCTTTCCTGTTTAATCGGGTTTGTATCGATGGATCGTGCGAAACAGCAAAACTATAGTACTATACAGTACAAGTGACAGTTCACTGGGCCGTCGTGTCGTGTACTCCTCCGTCGTAAGAGTGGAGCGCTCGCTTTCATAAATCTTCTAGTCCCTTTCGCCGACATGTGGGACATCAAGCTACCGGGTCCACGTGCCATACCGGAATACAGTGCAGAGCAGCCTAGGTGAAGCACCCAGTCATGGCGCCGGCGTAGTAATGAGCAATGAGGCGTCAAATCACAAAGTTGCACCTTTCCCGCAGTTAAGTTGGAGGGACGAAGTAATAATGCTAAAAAAAGAAGTTGGAGGGACGAAGCAACCATCATTTCACTCGTTGCTGAATCCGCTTCTCCCTCATCTTCTTCAAGTTAACCACGTGTTGCTTCTGCCGTTGTTCTGCCTCATGTGGGAAGCGGATCGGCTTGGTAAAGCACTGACACGTGGGACCGCATGTTAGCAAACCGCCAGGACAACGTCCTCTAAAAATAAGAAACCTCCCCCGCCATCCGCGCGGCAAAATCACCTCCTTTTTACTAATCTTGATTCTATAATTTCTTAGATCAATATAATTCAGATTTGTATAGATAGCACACAGGAGCAAAACCAAGTGGTACGGTTAAGGGCATCCACAATGTGTAGCCAAATGTGAAAATAGCTTTTGGCATCGTGGGAACCATTGTGGACGGTGTTGCCAAAGCCAAAAGGATGGAACCGGAGCTACCTGATTGATTGATTGAAGGAATAGAAAAATGCAACGTCTCTCCTCTTTCTCCCGTGCTTGGACGCATGTACAGTATAGAGCATAGAGTCTACTCCCCTGTCCCTTCTATCACAAATCATAAAGCTGTGAGGCGTCAAATCACAAAGCACGGACGAAGCAACCATCATTTCACTCTTCGCTGACTCCGCTTCTCCATCGTCTTCTCCGAGAAACCATCTCACCGCACTAAGCTGGACGGACGACGCTATTGTGTACGAGTAGTACTAGTACATTTACGCGTCCTTTGGTTCAATGGACTTCCTGGATGCAAATAAGGCGGTTGTCTCGGCTTGCAGGCGGCACTTGCGAACGACTTGTCGTGGTCTCCCTCACTCGGTGTTCTCCGTCGAATGCACTTCGCCAAACCACAATGTTCGAGATATCGTCGATGTCACCGCAATGGGGAAGGAAGTCAAATATAGTTACTACCTCCATTTTTCTGTACACAAGGCCAGTATATCAAAATTACAATTTGCAAAAGGCCACTAACATTAATCAAGGCAAAATTGATGGGGTTTGCCTCGTACTAGCAACTAAGGACATTAATATCCCCTGCATGCATGCGGAAGTGAGAAGGTTGGTTTGCATGGCGCTCCATTAATCAAGTGATGAGGAGTGAGATGGTTAGCTCTTTGGGCTTTGGAGAAAAAATACGCATTAATTGACACATGAAACAAGGATTTGTATCGATTAATCCCGCGAAGGAAAACCCCGCCTTTCTTTTTTAAAACTAGTACTCCTAGTACGTAGTACGTACTTATCCAGTTTGGGTCTAGGCCTTGCATTGCCATACTTCGCCACACATTTTTTCCAAGCTTGCCTAAAGTTTTCAAAATGAAAAGGAGTTACACTTGCGCACGGCTGTCGCGGTCGCACCGCACCCTCACATGGTCACTCCTGCACGCCGCGGTCGCACCACACCCTCACACAGTCGCTCCTGCATGCCGCAAACCCAACCAAGGGAACGCGCCCTCACTGACACGTGTTGTCGCATGTGAACAAACCAAACTCAGCCATCCTACCGCTGACACATAATTTTTGTTCATAGAGTATGTTTATCCAACCGCATGTTGGGGAGTATCCGTACAGCCCGTGCGGTGGTCTGTTGGGGAAGAAGAAGGGTTAGGAGACGTTGGATATTCATCCAACCGCCTAAAATGGTAGACTGACCCAAGTCAGGCGACTTGCATAATAATATATGTTTTTACACAGCAAAAGATCCATAAAAACAACAACATAAAGAAAAACTATCACTGCTCGCGGAACGAGACGGCCTCGTCGTCTTTGGCTGCCGGCGCGAACCAGCCGTAGCTGCCGACATGTGTCTCCGCACCGTGGTTGTCCTCGGTCTCCAGCTACTCGTTCACGCGGAGCATGCGGGCGCTCTGCACGGACGAGAGCACTGCCCGGTTCAAGTCGAGGACGTCCGGTTCCGCCTGCAGGAGGGCCTCGATGGCAGCGGCATCCGCGCGCTCCGTGTCGAGTCGAGCCTCCGCCACCCGGTTCAAGTTCAGGACGTCCGGTTCCGCCTGCAGGAGGGCCTCGATGAGAGCGGCATCCGCGCGCTCCGCGTCGAGTTGAGCCTCTGCCGCCCGGTTCAAGTCCAGGACGTCCGGTTCCGCCTGCAGGAGGGCCTCGATGGCAGCGGCATCCGCGCGCTCCGCCTCAAGTTGAGCCTCCGCCGCCCGGTTCACATCCACGACATCCAGTTCCGCCTGCGGGAGAGCCTCAATGGCAGCGGCATGCGCGCGTTCCGCGTCGAGTTGAGCCTCTGCCTCCCGGTCCTCCTTTAGTATCGCCAGGTTGAAACGCTGGTCCGCCTGCACCATGGGGGACTCGGGCGCCGGCACAAAGTTGACGTCCATCGTCTCATGCCCATCGGGGGCCTTCTGCGCCGCGACCTCCGCCATGAACATTGGATCGGCTTCCTCCTCCTCGTATCTTGGCTCCAGAGAACTCGGGGATTGGCCCGCCGCAAAGCGAGCTTGGGAACGGAGGTCTGTGGCACCGACCGCCGCCATGATTTCTGCGCGGTGCTCCGGCGTCAGCATCTTGTAGTACGTGATCATGCGGCGCACCATGGCTTTCCGGCGAACTAGGGGACGCTTGATGCGGGCTAGGGGATCGAAAGGTGGGGGAAGGGGCTGGAGATTAGGTGTGGTTTTAGGGCAGTGGCTGGCGTAGGCCGAGCAGCGAAGGTTCTGGTGTGAATAGTGGTTCCGGTGACGACCGGTCAATCGGTTTTGACTGTACATCGCTCTTGTCGCGTTCGCGTTGCAGCCCAGCACGCTGGACCCTCCACGTCGCTCACCGAATGGAACGCGCTTCATCTTGCGTTTTCGCTCGCTTGTGGGACCACAGTTGAGAGCAAACCGACATCCCTCCCCCTCCCCCGCCCGCGTCATTTATACTACCACTCCCTCCGTTTTATGCGGAGTAAATAAAAACAGAGGGAGTATACTACGGATGAGGATCCCCTGACGTGGCCGAACCCATTGAGTAACTGACATGCGGGGCCTAGCAAGCATGGGGTCCGCCAGTAAGTGACCGAAAGGGAGGGTAAGGCAGGGATACCTACGTCAGAGGATCCACTTCCACTACTACTCCCTCCTTCCATTTACTATACAGGGCCTAATGCGTTTTTCGAGGCTAACTTTGACCAAAGGTTAGAGTAATAATATATGACATGCAACTTACACAAAGCATACGGTCAAATTCGTATATGAAAGGAGCTTCCAATGATATAATTTTCACATTATACATCTCATGTACTATTAATCTTGTCAATAGTCAAAGCGGTTTTGAAAAATGCATTAGAGCATGGTTAATAATATAGCCAGTCGATGGCTATAAGGAACTGCCATGTCATCTATAGCCATCATCTATTATATGCACTCATACAGTAGTGTGGGCTATAAGGTTGGCTATTTCCCGCAAAAAAAAATTATAAGGTTGGCTATTGTATTAGTACTTTTTTCCATCTCCTCTCCATCTCTTTCTTCATATTTATTGTATTTAACTAGGAATGCGTATATAGCTAGGCTCTTGCATGAGATCTCACTCCCCTTACTTTTTCACATCTCTCTCCTCCACATAGGCCCTATATAAATGGAAGGAGGGAGTACTACTATGAGCACTGCATACTCTAGTACAGATGTTGTCAGTACTCCACTAGTACTATTGGACAGGGAGCTTAAAAAAGTTACTATTGGACTGGCTATACGTGGCGAAATCCTAGTAGGAAGAGCATGCGCGAGAACAAGCACATTCACATGGTTGAAAACAAATTGGAAACCATCTCGAGTACAAATCTAGGAGTACGTACGAATCTAACAATATTGATTGGGTGTTGTTGAATGTTGATACTTTTTTGATCAAAGTAGAGATACTTTGACTACACATAAAACTTATATGTAAACTAGAAAGGATAGGAGGGAGTATATTGTACGTTCAAAAATGAAACGAGCATTGAATACCCTTTATATATGATTTGCAGATGCTATAATCACCGGTTCAAAATTTTGAATCCGCCTTAGGTATCACACATGCCCCCACTCGTTCTCTCTCGATTTCATCTCGGGGTCCGGAGATCGATTGAAAGAGGACTAGGGTGGGTACAATACGTTCGTTTCGCTTATGAACGTACAATATACTCCCTCTGATCCCCACAGACCCCCCTCCCCCCCGGGTCATTTCTATCATAGAAACAAACCAAACCTTTATCTCTTTGCACGACACGCAATTGATCTCTGAACATCAATCGATCCCGTCAACATGTGTCAGGGCATGAACCGAATGGGATGTCAAAACTAAGACGCGAAGCGACACGTAGTGGAGGCAAAGTGAAACTTTAAACGAACCGTTTGTTTGTATGCATGTCGGACAAATTACAAAACATTGGAAATACAAGCGTGGTCTAGGCCCACATGCGAATGATACTCGGCGGAATGTTCAAATGAGGCATGCGGGAGGATGGACTCGACCGGAGGGCGACATGATCGATGGAGAAGAGGGTTGGAGAGGAATGAGAAATAAGCAAACGCCACATGATTATACTTGAACGGCTCAAATAAACAATAAGTTGTCTCGCTTGGCCTACATAGTGAAAGGTCTAATGCGCAACGCGGAGCACTGCCGCTTGAATATGGCCGGGAAAATAGGGAAACCGACATGTGGGGCGCACCTGTCGGGACGACGTAGCGCAGACTAGTCCAATGGAGGAGCTGGCCCACGACCTCCTCGCCACCGGCAACCGTTCATGTGGGTCGTGGGGGCCAACAACGTGGCGCAGCTCCAGCACTGCCTCTGGACACGGCGACCGCGGTGAGCGACACGCTCATCGTTGCTAGACATGGTCGGTTTCAGTGTGCCGAGGGTGGCGTTAGTGTTGTGGCACGACCAACAGTATGTTTGGTTTGTGCCCAAGGTTGCCCCATCAAAGCATTGGGTAGCCAAAATTTTGGTTGAGGTTTTGGTTGCCCATGATTTGGCCCACATTGGCAAGAAAAATGAACTAGAGTTGGCTAGAGTTCATTGGCATGCCAAAAAAATGGCAACCACCAAACAAAGACCAATCTTTGGGTCATGACCAAAATTTTGGTAAGGTGCACTTTGGCCACAATCCAAACACACCCCAACACCCGGCTCGTCGAGGATGCACGGGGCGCCGGGACGCGTCCGCGGAGTGGTGTAGCGCGGCCAACTGCATCCTCTGGACCTGAGACCATACCGGGTAGTCTTGCTTTTTCAATGACATGTGTCGATCGCATGTGAGCAAAGGGCATCTCCAACGTTGCCACGACCACAGCTGACTACCCTGGCACACCAAAAAAAACGTCCCTCGCGCCATCGCGCCGTGCCTTCCCACCCGGCGCCAGCTGCCCGCATTCATGTCGTCCATCTGTATGCTGTCGTTAAGAGGCTCGGTGCCCGAGGAACCAACTCAGGCGACTTAATGACGCACCAGGACGCTTGGCCTCACCGGAACGCGCTACTTAAAGCGGCAACGCCCAGCTAACCTCCACACCATAGCGCATCATCCTCCTACCTGGCACCACATCCGCCATGACCGCAAGCGCGAACGCTCTGCGGGAGAGCTTGTCTTCTGGGATGAAGCTCGAGGTTGCCGCCCTCGCTCAAGTCGCTGCACGCGGTGGCCACGCTGGCGGCCGACGACGGGAGCATCGTCAGCCACGCGTCCTACTTGCCGCCGTCCAACGTCCAGCACCGCCGAGGTTGGGGACTCCTCCGAGGATGAGTAGGGCATGGGAGGCGGCAAGGCATGGTGTGCCAACTGGCCGGTCCGTCTCCCGTGTTCTACTTTTCCTCGCCGGAGACCGCACCTTCACTTCACGGGTCTTGAACCCCGCCCCCGTACATGGAGATCGCAGATGGAGGACGTCAGTCGCCGCCATAGAATAGGTTTAGGGTCGGGTTTCTTTTATTTTTCTGTCCTATAAAAGTTTGAAATATAATGAAAATCTGTCGTGTTTGCATTAATCTCGGCCGGTGTATATGAACTTTCACAATAATATAGTATATTGTACGAGTACTAGCAAGATGCGCTTGCGTTGCACGGAAGATCAAGGTCTTGTGGGAGAAAAGGATGAACGAGGGAAGGCCTTATCTGCAAATGCACATTCACGCATTTCACATCTTTCTATATCTGCGGGAACCTACGAAAGGGTTAACGTAAATTGCCTCTCTCTCTCCTCCTCTGATTTTCATGGTGGTGGGCCCCTCCCTCCCCCCAATCTACAATCAACAACTCACACGTTTCACATTACGTTAATTACGTAACTGGGATTACGTAGGTGTAGCATTACTCGTCCTAAAAAACCCAACTAAGCCAACCTCCCAGCATATCACACGGGAAAAGACCCGGCCGCGCCGTTTTAGTCGGGATTACCAGATTACTAGTAGTAGTATCGATGGATCGCGCGAAGCAACAAGTTTTTTTAGGGGGCGAAGCACCTAGTTTAAAAGGAAGAAAGGCGGTACACTCACAGCACCCCTGTCGCGGTCGTATTGCACCCCACACACGTTCGGCTCATGCAAACGGAACGCGCTTCGGCTTGCCTCTTCACTGACACGTGGGACTGCACTTGGAGAAACCGACCATGCGCCAAACTCCCCCCGCCCACCACGCGAAAATCCCCCCCCCACCCAAAAATTCCCCCCAAATCCTATATTCAACCGCCCTCCGGCCAACTAGCC
>NC_057796.1:350345516-350370336 GCF_018294505.1 Triticum aestivum | reverse complement strand
CCCCTCCCCCCCGTCCCCCTCCACTCCATTCTCTCCGCCAAATCCGCCCTCCCCGCGGCGCCGAGGTTCGTCGAGGGGACGCACGGTGATCCTCTCGCTCCCATAGTACGCTCTCGTAGACTGCTGTCCTCTAGCCGCGTCGCCACCGCTGGCGACGTTCTTGTGGAGGCGCACGGCGGTCAGCGCCGCCACCGCTGGCGACACTCGTGTGGAGACGCACGGCGGTCAGCTTCTCCCACGGTACGCGCATTCTAGACTGAGGCCCCGTGCATGTCGGTGTAGCGCTGAATGTTAGCTGATAGACGCTGTTAATCTCACTGTTTGCCGAAGTATTTATAGTCAATATGCTCTGCTTAAGAAGCTTCCTTGCCCTGTTCTGCACTAAATCTGCTTAGCTGAGATGGCATGCCAAGGCAGATTAGTTGCTAAAATATCATGCCATATATTTATTGTGACGTAGATTTCCATGGTCTAGTAGCCAATCTGTTAGGTGAAATACCTCTACATCGTTTTATACTCGATCTTTGTTGCTGCGATGGCCTTCGATAGTTCGATGGCTGTGTGCTCGGCCTCATTGACTGCTGAAATAGCCTGCCATAATTTAGCACTCAAATCTGTTTGCTGAATTAGCTTTACATATATTTCGTTACTTAGATCTGCTCGTCCAAATATCTTGCCATAGCTTTAGACATCGACCTAGGTATTTTCTTCTGGACTTCATAAAAAAGCATATATGTTTTTCCTGTAATATCTAGTAGAAGAACTAATTTGTATGTCTAACAGATGGATAGGACTTGGATAACTTCTGCTCGAAGATTCTCCGCTGCATATGTCGAGGGGTTGAAAACTTCATGAACTTTATCAGAGCTGAGTATGGTGGTCCGAAATCAGATGTGCTCTGCCCGTGTAGCAGTTGTATGAATTCAGTTACAAGACCCCAGTCAACTGTGCAAAATCATCTACACTTGTATGGGTTGTCGGTCACATATACTAGGTGGGTTCATCATGGTGAAGCTGTGAACGTCAATGTTATTGACTACGTGGAAGCAGCAGATCACCATCTTAATCTGCCTGATGCTCAGGTGGAAGAAGAGGAGGAGGTGGTGGCGGAGCCAATGAGTTTGACCAACATGGAAACAATGCTACGAAATGCTCGTGCATTCCGTGAACTTTCACCCGCAGAAGAAAAACGGTGGGCCCGCATGTTGGAACAATGCAACGTGGTTGTCACCCCAGGAAATAAGCTGTCAGTATTCTCAGCTATGGTCACCTTTATTCAGGTGAAGACATCTGAGCGGATGACCAACAAATCATTCGATGCAATGTTGGCTGCTTTCCGCAAAGCTTTCCCAGATGCGTCTGAGCTGCCACACACCTACAGTAAAATGAAGAATTTCCTTCGTGCAGTTGGAATTGGATATGATATGATCCATGTTTGTCAGAATAATTGTGTTCTGTTCCGAAAGGATTATGCCAACTTAAGTGAATGCCAGAAATGCAAATCATCAAGATGGAAAGATGGCGATGCTGTGAAGAGGATTCCTCATAATGTTCTGCGACATTTTCCAATTACACCAAGATTGCAGAGGTTGTTTCATGATGCTGAAACAAGAGAGGATGTACTGTGGCATTCTAGGAACTAGGAGTACAGAGATCAGAATATAATGAGCCATCCATCACATGGTAGTGAGTGGAAAAGCTTCAATCAGAAACACAAAAAGTTTGCTGCTGACCCGAGAAACATTAGACTTGGCTTAGCTTCAGATGGATTTAACCCATTTGGCCACCAGAGCGCCACATATAGCATGTGGCCCGTGCTTGTTATCCCTTACAACATGCCTCCAAATGTCCGCACCAAAGAATCAAACTACATGATGGCCTTGCTCATCCCAGGTCCAAAAAGTCCTGGAAAGGATTTTGATTTGTTCATGGAGCCTCTTGTGGAGGAACTTCAACAGCTATGGAGGGGTGTTCTCACTCGAGACCTATGTAGCAGCCCACCATCTGATTTCTTTCTGTCTGCTGTTATAATTTGGTGCATCCATGATTATCCGGCTTTGGGCACTATGTCAAGGCGAATGACA
The DNA here is from genome assembly GCF_018294505.1 of Triticum aestivum. Lineage (NCBI taxonomy): Eukaryota > Viridiplantae > Streptophyta > Magnoliopsida > Poales > Poaceae > Triticum > Triticum aestivum. Next base: position 350,368,252 of record NC_057796.1, on the reverse strand, counting down.
CATGGTTACAATGCATGTGTTCGCCGTGACAGGAATCTGCTGTCATACGCAATACTTAGCAAGATCTGTTACATTGGACACCGCCGTTTCCTTGCCAAGGACAAGCCGCATCCTAGAAAATACCGAAGACATGTGTTCAATGCAAAGCATGAAAACCGTGATGCGCCAAAGAGGCTCACCGCCGATGAGTTGCAAGTGGAATTAGAGAAGGTCACACATATTACACCAGGAAACCATCCTGGTAATGGTAGCGGGAAAAGGAAGCGTGGCAGGGCAGAAGAGAGATTATTGTTTACCCGCAGGTCCACTTTGTGGGACTTGGAGTATTGGAAAGATTTGGATCTGCGGCATAATCTTGATGTGATGCACATCGAGAAAAATATATGTGACAGCATTATCGGCACACTTCTTAATATTGAAGGCAAGACGAAAGATACCTTAAAATCTAGGATTGATTTGACACACCTGGGTATCAGACAGGATTTGCAGGTGCAAGATGAAGGTAAACCACGGGATATGGCACCAGTTGTGTACGTCTTGGACAAGGTAAAAAGAAAAGAATTCTGCGAGGTCCTGTCATGTGTGAGATTCCCACGTGGATTTGCTTCCAACCCTGAAAGGAGAGTCAGTGCTGATGGAAACAAGGTACAAGGGTTGAAAACTCATGACCGCCACGTCCTACTTCAAAGGGTTTTACCTATTATCCTTAGAGGATTGGGCCGCCCTGACTTATACAGAGCAGTTGCAGAGTTGGGACAATTCTTCAGGGAAATCTACAGTAGAAATATCAGGATAGATGCTTTGGAGCGTCATAGAGACAAGATACCAACTATCCTATGCAACCTTGATAAGATATATCCTCCAGCCTTCTTTGATGTGATGGTGCATTTGGCTGTTCATCTACCTGATGAGGCACTACTTAGAGGTCCATTACAGTATGGCTGGATGTACCCTATTGAAAGGCGGCTAGGCACTTTCAAGGGCTATGTTAGGAACAGAGCTAGACCCGAGGGTTCCATTGCAGAGGCCTACATTGCTACAGAAGCGTTGATATAGACTAGTGACGAACAGAAGCCACAGCAAGGAGAGTGCGGACAGTGGTCATGTGGGCCATAGGAGCGAATGTCTCATCATAATCGCGTCCCTGTTCCTGCTGAAAGCCACGAGCCACAAGCCAAGCTTTGTAGCGCTCAAGAGAACCATCGGAGCGAGTCTTAATCTTATATACCCACTTGCAGGTGATGGGACGAACACCGGAAGGAAGGGAAACTAGATCCCATGTGCCAGAGCGCTCAAGGGCAGCCAACTCCTTGGCCATCGCAATCTGCCATTCAGGTTGAGTCATGGCAGTCCGATAGGAAGTGGGCTCAGCAACAACAGAGAGACTGAACCGGTCAGGAGAATAGCGATCAGGCGGGGGGCGAGGCCGATCATGGAGGTTATGAACCGGGGGAGGCATGAGGGAGGCGCTCCGGAAGTGGAAGGCGCGTCAGTGGAATCATCCTCAATGCGAGGGTGGCAAGTGTAGTGGAGAGGAAATGGTGAGAGAGGGCGATGGACAGGAGATGATGGGAGAGAGGTGGATACAGGGGAAGATGGGATCGATGGGATATGAGTGCCAGAGGAAGAGGGGAGATATGAGGCACATAGGAGGGTGTATCGGGAAGGAGAAGAAAATTAAATATCGTCCACAGAGAAGCTCGAGGAGGGAGTACACAGGTAGTAAGAATGAGACTCATCAAAAGTCACATCGCACGAAATGCGCAGCCGGCGACTAACAGGATCCCAACATCGATAGCCCTTCTGCTCATCACTATAGCCAAGAAAAACACACTCAACCGACTAAGCAGTCAGTTTGGTGCGTCCTCGCGAGGCAAGAAGAACATAGCACACACATCCAAACATCCGAAGAGCGGAGTAGTCAGGAGAACGACCGATGAGACACTCCATAGGAATACCATCCTGCAAGGCAGTTGATGGTTGAATGTTGATGAGATAGGTGGATGCAGAAATGGCCTCAACCCAAAAGTGGGGTGGAAGGGATGTGGTAATCATCAGCGCACGAGCCGTCTCCAGCAGATGACGATGCTTACGTTCCGCAACGCCATTTTGAGCATGGGCACCAGGACATGAGAACTGGGCAAGAGTGCCTTGTTCCGCGAGAAAACCACGCAACATCTGGGAGATATACTCTCTAGCAGAGTCGGCACAAAAAGTACGAATAGGCGTGGAAAACTGGGTGTGAACCATGGCAGCAAATCGTTTGTATATAGAGAGAACCTCACTGTGAGATTTCATAAAGTAGAGCCAAGTGTAGCGAGAGAAATCATCAATAAACAGAACATAGTAGCGATGACCACCTTTCGAATCAAAGGGAGCACGACCCCATACATCAGAATGAACTAACTCAAAAGGACGCTGAGACACTAACTCACTATTAGGATAAGGTAACTGGGTCTGTTTTCCAAGCCTACAACCATCACAATGTAAGGAAACATCTCCGGAGATAGACCCTAAGACACCCTGACACACCAACGATGATAAGCGGGAGCCATAGATGTGACCAAATCGGTGATGCCACTGCTGGAAGGACGTAGAAGAGGAGGCGGCAAGAGCATGGGAGCTGGCAGAGGTGGTGGCAGCGGAAAGAACACAAAGCCAGTCAACCTCCCAAAGGCCCTCTGACTCATGGCCCCGAGGGCCACCACCAACCAGAGCCTTGGTGTGAAGGTCCTGAACAGAACAAGAGTCAGAATCAAGAATTAAACGACAACCAGAATCAGTAAGTTGGGCAGCGGAAAAGAGATTCATGGTAAGACGTGGAACATGAGAAACACTATGAACTGAAAAAGACGGAGTAGAAAGAGTGCCACGACTAGCAACAGGAAGGGGTGTGCCATAGGCAGTGAGAACATTAATAGGAGAATCAAGAGGCCGAAGAGAAGACAGCCCGGAAGAATCAGAGGACATATGAAAAGAAGCTCCAGAATCCAGAACCCACGAAGATGTACCTGACGGTGTAGACGTCGGCGGTGATGGAGGGGTGGCGGCAGTCACAGCGGCAGTAGACACCGTCGATGAAGAGCCGGAGGAAGCCAGTAGGCGCTTGAGCCGCACGATGTCCTGGTCAATGAGTGATGGGGTCGAGGAAAGCGCATTAGTCCCACTGGAAGAGGAACGCCTCTAGTCTCGCTGCTTCTGGCGACAATCTGACTCTGGGTGACCTGGCCAGGAGCAATAGCCACATAAGGTGTCACGCCGCAACCGGCCCTTCTCAGCATAAGGAGGGTGACCCACCCCCTGAAGGTGTGGGCAGGAGCGGTGGAGCGGTGAGACGAGCAGACGACACAGGAGCTCGCGCAGCAAGCACAGAAGGAACCGCAAGCAACCCGGCAGAACGAAGGCGGGTCTCCTCAGCACGAAGCTCGGCAAGCACCTCCGAGCTAGGAACATGACCACGAGCAAGTAAGTGAGCACTGCGGGGCTCAAACTCGGAGCGGAGGCGCGATAAGAACTCATGGACACGCTGAAACTCCAAGTCGGACCGCGTAGTCTGGCAGCAACGGCAGGCTCCACAAACAACTGTCCGAAGAGAGTCAAGCTGACGCCAGATGGCAGAACACTGTGTGTAGAACTCATCAATAGAAGAATCACCCTACTGAAGAGCATGCTCCTGACGCACCACAGATAAGTAGAGAGCATCACCAGAGGGCTGATAGCGCTGATTGAGATAAGACCACATCGCTGCAACGGTGCCAAGGCCCATGAACTCTGAAGCAAACTGAGGGAGGACACTCGCAGTGAAAACAGCAGCAGCTCGAGCATCATCATTGCACCACCGAGTGTAAGCAGACAGATCATCGCGGTAGACAGAAAGAGCATCTGAATAAGCGGATACCTGCTGATCATAAGCATCAACCGTAGCATCACCGAGAGTCTTGGCTGCATCCCGATCAGCCTGGGAAGCATCAGCATCAAGAACTGGCGGCACCAGCGAGGTAGGAGCCACGGGAGCAAAAGGGCATGGCGGACAGGGGACCTCGCCAGAGAGAACGCCCCACAGAAGAAGCCTGCGCATATGGATACGCATGAAACCCACAAACTCAGCATAGTTGGTGCCATCAAAAATCACCGAGCACCGAGGAACAGCGACATAGCCCGAAGAAGACATGAGGAGCTCTCTGTTTTTTTTGAAGTCAACAGGCAGTGGAGACCCGAGCTAGATCGGGCCAAAGCGCACTCGAGCCCAAATCGCGAGCGAGCGAGGCGAGTGCCAGATCGAGCGAGGCCTCGCTCGAACGACCGAGCGAGCGAGACCGAGGCAGCGCAGGGGCGGCCGCCAGCCCGCAGATTCAGAAGAGGAGGCAAGCCAACGGGGGCTGGCGCGGCTGGGCAATGGCGGCTTCGAGGCGGAGAGGGAGCAGCGGCAGGGCGGCAGATCCAGACGAGATGGCCGAGCCGGATGCGTCCGGGCGGCGGCCGGGCAGGAGGCGACCGGCTGGCGGTGGATCCGGGCGAGGGGGGGGCGGCCTGCTGGCAACGGATCCGGGCAAGGCCGAGCGGGATACGGCCGCTTGTCTGGGCAGGAGTCGGTCGGAGCTAGGAACGGGGACGAGGGTGATGAGGGTGGAGCACGCACGGCAGGGGCGGAGCCAGAATTTTTTGTCATTGGGTTCACTCATTAACTCATTATGAAGATTTGGTATGCTATAATTAAGTGTAAAGTCTAATTTTACACAAGTTTAAGCAAGAGTATAGCACTAAAAAATAACATGCATATGCTATTACTTATCACAAATTGTGTTACATTGAAAGCTAAAGAGTGCAAGACATACCTGTCGGATGAAATTATAAATTGAGCTCCTTACATATTATAAATAGAGTAATACCAAAAATAGTTTGCACCTCCAGTTGTAGCTTCTCATCTTCCTACAAACATTAAAAAATGATAAGTTAGTTTGAGAAGTTTAAAAACAAGTATCATCAAGCAAAAGAAGTTGTAAAGTCACTCACATTTTAGAGTGTCCCCTTTTGTTTTTCATCTACTTAAAGGATCAAACACCAGATCATTACTAGTGGCAGAAAACATATCTTTCTCCGCATAGCAAATTAAACAATCACTGATGAGTCAATCATCCATTTTATTGTGCAATTTTTTCTTCACAACATTCATAGCTGAAAAGCATCCATCCACATCCACAGATGTTGTGACAACAAACAGTATTAGTACTAGCTTTAGAAGTTGATAGCCCGGAGAAAAAGTAATATCTTATTTGTCCGCATCATTAGTTTGGACTAAATCTAAGTTTAGTATCTCCAATTTCTCTTTGTGGATAATCCAAATTAAGCGGTAACATTTGAAGCCCCTTGTATAGTTATAAATATATCTCATCTTGTTCCTTAGAATTTCTCGTGTACTCCAAAATTTTCTTTCTATAAATCAGATCATAAGGCAATTTCTCTTAATTAATTCCTCTTTGTATAGAATGCATCAGAAGACTACTTGGAGTGGTATTTGGTACACTTTGCCTACCTCTAATGGATGACCTCAATCTAGTGATCAGTTTATATCTGAAAAATACTATCCCATAGCCTAGATCAATCAAAATACGGGGAATAACAATTAGAAAACTACACCATGTTTAACGGAGAGGAGATCTGACGATGCTACTCGGTACCTTGAATTTTTGGTTTATATTAGGCGGCAAGGTTGCCGCCCAGACCTACCCTTGTCGGCGGGGCTCGTCGCCGGCGAATGGAGGAGATTGGGAGAGAGTCGACAAAGCGAACGGCGAAAGATCGTGCTGCTGGCGGCTGCCTGTGTACACGTACATGTCTACAGGAGAATAGGAATACCTAGAAGGGTCACGAACTTGCCTGGCGGGCTGGCACGGATGGGAGTTCACTTTACGGGCTTTTGGGCTTCTTGCGTTGCATTCTAAGTTTGATGGGTTCAAGCCCTATTTTCCGCTGGGTTCATGCAAGTACGTATACGTGTACATATACTCGGCCAAAATGGGTCCAACTGAACCCAACGCTCGCTGGCTCCGCCGTTGACGTATGGAGTTGCATCGTGCGAGGGAGAGGATAACCTGGCATCTGATACCATGTTGAATAATCAGCAACTACGGTTCACAGAGGCCAAAGGCCAATACATGTACTAAAGTACAAGAAACCCCCTATCCAATGGGGATATACAAAAAAGTGGACTATACACATCTAACATTTTTGACAATGTCATAGTGTCAAAAAAGGTCTTGTATTTTGATACAAAGGGAGTAGTGACTTGTATGTGTGTAGATTCGCCGAACCACATGCCTTGTCCTTGGACACATGAATGAACAATGAAGGCAACACTAATGATGCCATAATGTACATACCTGAACATGAACCGTATGCAATATACAGAGTCCCCACGTTTCAAAACAAATATACAGAGTTCAGACGTCAAACTGTCAAAGGCTCAAAGCATGTCCGTGTGACAGCATATAGTAGTACTATCTAACAGGGGATGAAGATGGGACTAGATGCCATTTGATAAACAGACTAACGGTGGATAAAAACTTTGCACAGGGGAAACTACTAGTAGTACTTAAGTTCACAGGTTGCTGGCAGCTACATTTCAGAACCCCATGTTCCGACCTTCACGCCTTCCAGTTCCATACTCCATGGAAGGAACCTTCACACCGTGTGTGCCTGGAAATCAAAATTGGGTTATATTTTGCCACAATGTGCTCACAAATAAACAAATGGAGCAAATAAGTAATGCTCGATTACGACTTAGTTGTTGTGGTTATACCCCCAATAACAGAAGAGTGTTTAAATCAATCTGGACAAAATACCTCTTATAACCCACAAGCACCAGCAATCAGGTATAAAGTGTACCATGATGGGTATTATAACTAACACGGGTATTTTCGGAAATTTCACCATGCGGTTAGGGAAAATGCAAATAATTTAGGAAGGAAAACATCATAAGTGTCAAAGCATGCTGTGAATGATGTTGTTGATTTTTTATTTACTTTGAGCATTATTTCTTGTATTTTTGTGTTCGTGTAGATAAAAAAATATTGAAGCGCTTCTAATGACAAGTCTAGTGACATATTTCATATTTCCCATCTAGATAATTTCAAACATATAGATGGGCAACTTTAAGTACGTCTGGTGACGTGAATCATAACATTATATCAATTATTTACTGGCTTCTAACACATTTCAGAATATCAATATTTTGAAAATCTATTGTGAAGGATAATAGAACGCCATGAGAGTGGATGTTCTATTCTCAGGTGTACTACACCCGAGTTTGCAGAAAACTGAAAAAACGTGATCAAACCAAATCCAAAAAATCTGAAAATTTGAGACATCAAACCTTATCAAATGTTCGAGCATCTTGCAAGTTTTCAGCTAAAAATAACATCTGAGGAGCTCTCATTGAAAAAAACAAAATCAATGTTCAAAGCTTTGTGCACTTTTTAAGCATTGATATTCTATTTTATTTTTGTGGGAGCTCCTCAGATGTTATTTTTGGCTGATTTTTTTTGCAAGAATCTTTGGTATCGTTTATGTCTCAAATTTTCAATTTTTTGGATTTGGTTTGATCATGTTTTTTCAGTTTTTTACAAACTCGGGTGTAGTACACCCGAGAGTAGTGGCTACTTTCCGGAACGCCACGGCACCAGCATCTTGAAAATAGGGGCAGCCTGGTGCACATAGTTCCCGCTTGCGCAGGGTCCGTGGAAGGGTCCGACCACTTTGGGTCTTTTGTATGCAGTCTTTCCCTGCATTTCTGCAACAAGCTGTTTCCAGTACTTGAACCCGTGACCTCATGGTCACAAGGCAACAGCTTTACCGCTGCGCCAAGGCTCCCCTTCCAGCATCTTGAAAATAGGTTACTCGAAAAATGGATAAATTATGTCATCACCGTGAGTTGCAAATGATTTCATGGGGAAGGCCTGGTACTGGTGTATGATTGACTATACTTTCTTCAAACCGAGAACAGAAAGATGAGTGTCAGTAGGTGGTGGTGGATTGCAAACGCTTAGATCTTTCATATTCATAGTATGTGGATAATACACTTGCGACAGCAAACTAATTTGGATTGGAATGTCTGTCAAATAAAAAAAACTTCTGCAGTAGCAAGACAACATGATAAGTCCTTATTTATTTCTTACTCCTACGGAAGTTAATCATCAAGCATAAGACATAGCCCATGAATATAAACTACTCCTTGACATTTTGGTGATGACTGGAAAGGCATTGTGATGAGTTGAACATGAGAAGGGGTGATCAAACAGACCTGAGAAGAGGATGAGTCAACAGATAGTCCAGTATTCTCGTTGCTGTGCATCTTTGGTGCCATGTCGGTTTGAAGAGACAGCTTGAGGATAGCTGGGAAATTTTACTTTTATAAGCAGAAATCATCTTTCTTAATAGGTTGAACTAATTAATTACCAAATCATGAAGTATTCGATAAATGTGTATACACAGATGTGATAATTTGATCTTTGCAGAGTTCTCTTGCTGGATTATTTTCATTTTATCTGGCCCAATCCAGGTGTTGCTGAACAGGACATGTTTTCGAGCATTAAAGAAGTTATCCAGACTATGCGACAAGACAAATCATCAGCACTGAAACACTTTCAGAACTAGATAGTACTCCCTCTGATCCAAAATAACTGTCGCGATTTTGAATTAGTTTTGAACTGGGGTTATCAAAACTGCGACACTTTTGATGGATCAGAGGTAGTACTTGATAACATTCAACAGTATCACCTTAGATGGGGATCCCCCTTAGATGTTAAGAAAGCTAGTGAGACCAAGAATACCTTGCCCAGTGCTAACATCAGAAGCAACAGAAGACTCATACTGGAAGTCCCCAGCATGACGAAACTCGACAACTGCCTTGAAATTTTGCCATGGCTTCACCCATACCTTTGCCTTGTACATACTTTTCTTTCCAGAATCCACTACCTCCACCATCAGGTCATGCAAGGTCCCAGCAACCACTTGCCTTTTCGCGTTCACAACCCGTGTGAACTCCAATGCAGAACCCTGCACAGCAAGATTAACATCAGAGGAAATCTAACATGTTTTCATGAAGACTGCACAACAACATTAACATCAGAGGAACTTAAGCATTACTCCCTCCGTAAAGAAATATAAGATCGGTTAGTCACTACTTTAGTGATCTAAACGATCTTATATTCTTTACAGAGGGAGCATATATATTTTGACGAAGAACGCACCCTATCAGAGAATATAAGCAAACATTAAAAAATCCCATATAATGACAAAATCTGGAAATATTGAAGTATGTCATGATGATCCAAAAACGGTCAGGGAGCAACTCGATCCATGATCAGATATATTCATGAGCTAATAAAGTGCAGGCGAAACTGCAATCATCGGAATATGAAAGACGCAGCGATGGATGCTAGCTCTTTAAAGTATGCATAGTAAAAAAAAGATGGTTTGTAAAAAAGTTGCTTATGTTTCCACTGAAGCCAACAAACTCTGCAATTTAACGATTAGGTCCCAAAACTGCTGTTGGGCGCTTAAAACGCGGAATGAATAGTAGAATTGCTACATCCACACACGTTTCACCTAAGTCAACGAAATCTGAAATCGACAAGTAGATCCCTGACTTGCATACTATCGTGCATCACTATGTCCTTAAACTAGCACAGATCGGACCTACGCAGAGCACTTGCTTCTTCTCCGACTCCTGGACCTAACTGTAACACGCCGTAGGGCAACACAGCTTACTCCGACGACGCGATTCACATCGACCGAATAATTCGGACTCGAGCGAGCGAGGGACGGTAACCGCGGCGCACCTGCTTCCTGTTGTGCTCGGCGACGGCGAAGCGCGCAGCGTCCTCGGCCTCGGCCCGCTCGCGGACGGCGGCGAGCATGCCCCGCACGAGGCCGCTCTCGTCGCCGCCGAGGTGGAACCCGGCGGCCCCGGGGACCGCCGAGGCGGCGAGGAGGACGGCGAGGGAGAGGGCGAGGAGCGTGGCGCCGACGGAGCAGCCGCAGCGGCGGGCCATCGTCGCTCCTCCCGAGCCTTCGATTGGTCCGCGAGTTTGGCGTCGGCGTGTGGTGGCTGGCTGGCTGGCTGTCTGCTTGCGTCGCGTTGCTTCTTGGGTCGGGGGAGGGGAAAGCGAGAGTGGGGCAGGTTCGGTTGGCGCGGGGGAGACAGCGACGGGTCGAGGCATCCCGGACGTCCACGGCCTGGATCGGGCGGTGGATGGGAACGATACGGACGCGACTTGCCCGGCAATTCTCGTGTTTGGTTCACGCGGAGTATTTTTAGTGCAAGTTAACGTCTTCTAGTCGATTGCGATGCGCTTGGGGTGAGATGGTGGTTTTATTAATTTTGAAATTTCATGATTTTGGTCGTCTTTTTATTAATTTCGAAAAGAGTGAATTCTTTGCCCTAAAAACAAGTGTTGCCCCCGTGGGTTTGATGAAGGTTGCCTAGTCACTTCATCACATAGATAAAAGAAAATGAAGTGACTATTCAACTGCGTCATCAAATGCACTTTTTTCCCATCCGGTTGAAGACTTTAGTGGCCATGGAACGCCTGCTCCTCCCCGCACTCTCTCCAACCGCTCCTAATCAGCATGATCGAGACATTGCAGGAGATCCTCCGTGAATGATTCAAATGACAACGCAACTGATACATGCATGTGATCTTGATTTTATTTTATTTTGAATATTGTACAGACGCACGCGTTCGCATACACGCATCCGTACGACATCCGTTCTTGATCTTAATCACACTGTCTTCCTCATCAAAACACAATAAGGAGCGGAGTCGTTTTGCTCACTCAAATATGTCCCCTCCTTACATCTGGCCCTCTCTACGTCCCCAAATCACCTGAAAGGACGGCGGGGCTACGCTCCTACTCCATGGGGAGGGAAGATAACGGCTTTTAACTTCTCATTGTCAATGTCCGGAGCGGCCTCACTTCACACACGCCCCACGTCATGCGGATCATGCTACAATCCTCACTTCACATTTTTTACACGCATGGTCGTTGCCCATGATGTAATACCCCTCCATGACACACACACACACACACAAATTACAAGGTATAGAGTTTGTAGGATCATGCTACAGTAAAAATGGTAGAAAATATGTAGCTTAAAGGTATCGGCTACAATTAAAAAGATGGAAAAGCGGAAATTGGCAATGGTGCATATGCACCCATTTTCTAAATACACATTTTGAAAAGTTAAAAAATTCGGAACAAAAACCCCGCGTGTATATCCGAACACTTTATGTGTGTGCACAAAGTTTTTGGTGAAAAACGAGGTTTTTTCTGGCTTATGTAAAAAAGGACAATTTCTGATGGTTCATTACAATTATTTATTGTGCATTTCTTTTTTTTTTTACACAAGCCAAAAAAACGTCGTATTTCACCGAAACTTTGTGCATGCACGAAGAATGTCCAGATATACCCGCGGGATTTTTGTTCCGGATTTTTTAACTTTTTATTTAGACAATGGGTGCATATGCACCTAGGAGCCAAAACACCGCGACTAAAAGCGGAAATTGGCAATGGATGCATATGCACCTAGGAGCCTAAACACCACGTCTAAAAGCCTTTACAATTTGTAAAAGCCTTTACAATTTGTAATCTGAAGACACACACACACAGCCCGTGTGGGTACAAGGTACAGAGGTGCTAGCCCCGTCCCCTCCCCAGAATTTCAGATTACTCGTTCTGTTTTCAATTCGCTTGAAGTTCTTTGTCTTAGGTAAAATTCTGTTACATTTGATTCAAGTTTATAGAAAACATATTAGCATCTACTACTACATATATTTTCATGAAAGGAGTTTTGAGTTAGGACAAAGCTAGAACTTCATGTACTGCTACAATAAATAAAATGTGAACGCACTGAGTACATTGTGTAAAGCTTCTATGTGCTCAGACTAAGCGACTGTGCAGTAAAATTGGCATTGACATGGCACTAATCATTTATTTATACTATAGATTAAGCTAGAATCTCGATATATACATATCATGTCAGCACCATTTTATCTTATCTCAAATACTGATATTCAGTCGCCTCCCAAAAGGCAAAGCAATTCCATGACAAGTCCCGTAAGTTCACTAATTTTGCTCGCACAAAATAGAGACGTTCTAAATGATTATTACCGCCATTTTTATTTATTTATATGGAGCAAACTCAGGCAAACCCTGACGATCTTCAGCCATCTTCAGTTCAGCACAGTTCCCAGCCATCCTCGTTGGAACCCCGCTGCTTGCTGTTGTCTTCGCCCACTGAGCTTGCACCTTCACTGTCACAGCCATCTAACATTTCAACCTTTCTCCCGTCGACATCCGGATCCTCAGCCACTGGCCTTGCAACTTCAGTGACTGTATGTTTATCTTTAGACTCAACGGCTTCAGTGGTCCTGTCTGACGAACTAGCACTCCTGTGAAGCGAAGAATGCAGCGAAGAGGAGAGACTTGACATTGTTGATCGCTGCAACTTGCTCCAAGATAAGCGCTCATCCACTATTTGCTTGAGTTGAGACACATCCTCGCAAATGACAGCCATCTCACCTCTGCATAAGGACAAGGATATGTTTCAGTACTCCGTCTATAAACTGACACAGCATTATCAATCAAGAATCTAAATATTTATAGTTTGACTGATCCTTCAGATTAGATGCCTGAACATTTCCAAACATCACACTGAAATAACAAACAAACAAAAACAAATGGAATACTCACGATTTGTAAATAGATGATGTTGAAAACATGGGCATGGTTCCCACTTCCCAATGTCTAACTTTAACGTTATTCTTTGTACTAATATGTCGGGGCGATAATATTGCAAAAATAGTTTGCATGAAAACTCTAATAGAACATATTCCCCTTGCCTTCTCAGAAAGAATAGTTTGCAAAAAAAAAATGTTTTTGCTGTCTCTGTAAGCTAATGTAAGACGTTTTTGCAGTTCAATTCATATTAGTGTAAAGAGGTGGTATATTAGTTGTCCACCCAGGGGAGTTCTAAAATGTCACTTATTTCTGAACAGAAGTGCTACACAAGAATCAGCTTATTTACAATGTCATTTCTTGCTTCACTGAGAAGACTATTATATATTGTCTGAAAAATAGCCAAACTACATAAGCATAATGCTGACATTAAAAGGTGCAAGAGTAGTAAGCATGTTGTTAACTTCCAAAGATGGCACAAGATAATCTGAAGTTCCAGAGTCATCAAAATTCAGTTTAATTTCAGAGATAATTAGTTAAATAAGCTATAGGGCAGTCTTGCTATGGAAAACTTTAGCGACAAGTAGCTGACATGAAATGATAACTTACTGTAGTGTATCAACAATTCGACCCCGCTCAACCAAGAACTCCTTCAGCTGCACATCCAACAATACACATGCACCATTAACAATTGAAATCAATTTCAAACTAATTCATAATATGGGCTCCCAACACGTACTACTTCTAGCAGTGCTAAAAGACAGATGTGTATAAACTCCATAAGAACAACACTACCCATAAAACCTTTTCTAAGACAGCATAAATAATGATAATCAGTAATCCCTCTGTTCCATATTACGTTTCACTGATTTAGTACAAACTTTAAATCAGCGACGCTTAATATGGAACGGAGGGAGTATCAAACATAAAGAAGCATTTTTACCTTTAAAGGGATTAACTATTATCAGATGTTATTATACAGATTGAGTAGTACCCATAAAAGATTTTATTATACAGTAAATAATGATATTCAGTATCAGATGTTGATAGCAGTCCAAATTTATATTATTTATTATCAGGAAAGTTACAGACACAAAGGTAAAGCATATAAAGGCTGCACGGAAATACCTTCAAATTCTCCTCCGCTTCTTTCTGCAACTTTCTTGATTCTTCAACAATGGAGTTCATCTCCTTTTCCTGTTCACTAAGTAGTGCCTGAGCAGAAGCTTCCTTTTCGTCTTTTTCCTTCACAGCTGCTTCATATTCCTGTTGTGCAGCAACCAATCTTTCCTCGAGAGTTTGCCGTATCTATATAGATCAGATCGGAGATGTGTTTAGATGCAACTCAACTTTTATAATCTAAAATACTTCTGCAACTCAATATATCCAATATGAACTTTAATTTTTTAAACTTGTACTAGGTAATTATGCTTTCTCATAAAATTAGTTTGTGTAACAACGTCATTAAAGGACAAACAACTGAAGACAAATAAAACATGATGGACCATCCATTCCATGTTCTGTCAGGAAGCTCAGCAGATGAAGAAAATACCATCAAACAAAGCATTAAGATAATACCTCTTCAATAACAACAAGATAACTATTCCTCTCGTCTGACAACCTCTGAAGTCGAGATTGGAGCTCCCGCGCCTCCGTGGTCAAAATAGATCTCTCGCCGAAAACCTCACCAGCATGCTGCATATAGCACAATTGATGGCTCCTTTAGGCTAAGCAACTAAAGAGTTCTCTCTTTTATAAAGTTTGATCAGGGGATAAAAGGACAAACCATATCATTTGCTTCTTTTGCATGATTCAACATTTCTTTGAGCTCCTCAACTTTGGTGAGAATGCTTGTACCAGAAATAGATGATTCACGCTTGGCTACTTTAGCTTTTTCTTCAAGAAGTTCTACATCCTCTATCATCTTAGTAACCAGCTCAAGTGAGGGTAACAGATCGTTCTGCATTAATGTCACAGCAGAAGAATAAGTGTCCAACTTCAGCAGTTATTGGCGAATCAGTCACTATAATATACAAGGTGCATTTTGCATCTTAAATTAATCAGTGTACATAGTTTTTTTTTAATTCAGAGAGTAAACTAAAACAGATAAATCATGGTCGATTCAGTTTCTTGCACAGGAAAAAAAATTGATGTGGCAGATGATTATCTCTATGGCAACTTCAGAAAGTTTTAAGATTATATCTCCCTAGTACACTAGTACAGACCTTAAGGGTGCCAGTGCCTAGTTTTTAGCTCCTTAGACACTGAAAGAGTTGTTAACTGTTCAAAATATGAGGAAACTGTAGGTAGAATGCGGCTTGCAAAAAGTTAGTCTAGGATGGATCGAAGTGTGGCTCCTAGACCAGCAATAAGGCAGTTTATTTTCTACTACAAGTTTGGCATGCCATCAAGGGGATGCAAGTGGCTAATATGCCGAGAATCACTGACAATGACCCAGAGTGATTCCAGTCAACCTACTACAGCCTGGACTTGACTAGTGACTACAACAAGTCAGCTAGCAACAAATGCACATTGCTTCAAGAAATGCAGCTGAATCTCCATACGATCATATCAGTAATTCCTACTACTCATTTCTGCTATAAGTGCTTCTGAATCCGTTGACTGAAATGGTATTTTTAGCATGATCCTTCTTTCACTTCATTTCAGTTATTCAGTGCATGAAACATAATCTATTGTAGTATATAGATCAAAATGCCAAAGTGGCTTCATTTTTCTTCTTCTTACATTTGGTAAGCAAGTCATCAACCTAGATGTAAATATCCATGCCATGCAATTTTTTCAAGATAAAGGAAAGGGTGTGCAACTAAGTATAATCCACATAACCACAGGCACATGTACCCATACACGCATGCAACCACATGAGAGTAATGTGCCCAAGAAAGTGTATATACAACAAATGTTTTGAAAAAAGCCAGCGTGGGAGTTCACATAATTGGAGTACCTTTTTGTTTTTTGCATCAGCAATGGAATCCTCAAGTGACTCAATACTAACAGAGTGGCTTGAATGAGTTGAAGCCATGGAGGCAAAGTGATTCGAATTCAAATCAGGTATCAACTCACTTGAAGAAGACAAGAATGTGTCACCATGCTCAACTCTATCCTCGGAGTTGTAATCAACGTCAGCACAATTGTTATCCATGTGTACTAAGACTCCACCAGAACCAACAAAGGATTCTTGGGTGTCTGGAATAGGAAAATCCAGCGCAGGTGCAAGGGTGTCTTTTTCAGTACTGAGAAATTTAGGTGAGACTACACTGTCAGGAACACCAGTAGAAGTCTTGGAACAAAAGGAGTTATCCACATCTGCATGATAACAAGGAAGCTTCAAAGGATTATCCTGGGAAATGCAATCGCCAACTGGGACTGTGATGTCAAAATCTTGCTCTTGGACTTGTGCAACGTTAAGATTTATGCTGTCGCTCCCATTTTTCCTCATGAGTGATTGAACAATATATTCACTTGATAAAGATCCACCATTTCCAACTTGATTAGCTGAATGATCTGAGTAACACGATTTTAAGAAATCTTCAAGGGTCATAGTGCGCTGCTGATGTTCAGCGTCAGAGATGGATTCCCCAAATGGGCCTGTGATGTCCACATCATGCGCATGGACTTGAGCAACATTAAGATTTATGCTGTCATTGCCATTTTTCCCCAGGAGTGATTCACCAATGTATTCACTCCACAAAGACCGACCATTACACGCGTTTAAGAAATCTTGAACGGCCAAATCACACTGCTTATCATTAAGTGCAGGCACAGAACAGGAAGGAAAATCTAGTTGTCCATTCATCAATTGTAATGATGAAGTCACATCTAGTTCACCCACAACATTTTCTTGCATGTCAGTTGTGATTGCAGAATCAACATTTCCGTTAGCTTCATCAACATGAATATCAGAACCTGATTTGACTCCATTCATTAGCATAACTTCAGAAAACGGGAAAGGTTCTAATGAGTATTATATATCAGAGAAAATGTTCTTGCAATTTATTGAAGATAAGGACTTTGTACAGATTAGCGCTGAAGTTAAACCCACATGAGCTCAATGAGCAAGATAGAAATTTAAGTCAAGAATAAGAAAGCCCATATAACACGGCCTTTGGGTCGTTACTTAACACTTGTATAATTGTAATAAGTTAAATTGCAAAACTGGCAGTACTATGTTTCTACCCAGACCACCAAGTGCTTACTGCTACATGAGTTAACTTTGGGCCCACAGCTTATCCTAAACCCAGAAGATCCCAAACACTATCCCTACACAACGATAAAACCTATGCATGCAAACATTTCGATTAGATCTAAGATAATCAATAGAAGCACCCTGATGGAGCGTCTTTTACACTAAGCATAGATTGGCCCATAATCTCAATCTTTTTACTTACCAGCAGATGATGAAGTTCCCGTCTCACCCACAGTATGATTAGCAGATAAATTTCTGAATAAATCTTTTGTAAATTCCGCAGGTTCATGATGGGCACCAGAAATTCCGACTGGACCTGCCATGGATAGCATGACTTCGTCAAGGACGGCTACCAACCGTGAAATCAACATCTTTAAGTTGCTCTATGGCGACAGCCTCCAGCATACAAGGATCCATGAATATCAGTCTTCATACTTACCAGCAGATGAACTTCCTGTTTCAGGTGCATCGTGATTCGCAGATAAGCTTCTGAAAAAATCGTCCTTGGATACCGCAGCCTCCTGATGGAGGCTGGAGACTTCAACCGAACCTATCATAGATGGCATGACTTCATCAAGGACGGCAACCACAGCGGAATCGGCATCTTTATGGTGCTCTATCGCGACAGCCTTCAGCATGCGGGGATCAACCTGCAGAAAGGGCACACAAAAGGTGTCACTGCTTCCACCGCAGCCATGGACAAATCGAACACTGAATGGCGGATTGCCCATGCAGAAGGCACAACAATTCCCCTAACAAGAATAATCGAACTCTTCCAGAGACAGTATGAATCGATCTAGAAATAATCCTAGTTCCGCAAGTGACTAAAATCAGACCCCGCCCCGCCTCACGGTAGAATCCTAGTACACGTCCGAATGGAAATCGCTATTCCCAATCTGTAACAAGTTTCCTCCGGCAGGTGAAATTACCAATGACCCAAACCCTCGCATCGCCGCCGAACAAAAAAATTCCAATCATCCCCCGTTCCTCATCCGAGCAACACCAGTACCCCCATGCGAGACGGAAAGGCGGATCGGGCGTACCTGGGGGAAGAGCTCGCGGAGTGAGCGGAAGACGGTCATGTGGTCGCCCATCTCCGAACCCTAGAAGCCAAGGAACCAGGATCGGCTAAGAAGCAGAGGAACCCGGACACAGGTGGATGGTTCCGGCTGCGCGGAGGGGGGAGGGATTAGGGTTTGGGGGATTCCTCTGATCGCGGGATTGGAGGGGAGGGAGGGAGGGGAGGAGGCGAGTTGGAGTGAAGAAGGCGAACGAGAGAGGAGGCTGCACCCGAGATAGAGGCCGAGACTAGAGAGACCCGCCCTGGCTCGAGCGGTGTGGTTTTACCGGCTGGGCAGCGCGTAGGTTTTACGTTTAGGCCCTCCTTGCATCCTCTTTTCATAATATACTCCGTCCGTTTCCAATAGTATGAGATGTTCTAATTTTTCATGAATCAGATGTACATAGACATGTTTTAATGCGTTTGTTCACTCATTTCAATCTGTATACAGTTCATATTAAAATATCCAAAACATCTTATAATTAGGAACAAAGGTAACAGTAACTATTAGTGATTTCCTGGTCAACTAAAGTTAGCACGGTATATTTCTAAAATATACGAAACTGCTCGATCTTCGTTGGAATCATAAAACTTAGATATAAGATTGCCCCAATTGACTTAGAAAAGGGATTGTCTTTCTCAAGAAGAAAACTGCGTAAAAGTACATGGCAAGTAAAGGCAGAGGATGTTCTCGAAAAAGAATAAAAGGTGACTGAATTGGACCGCCATTGCGTTATCAAAGGACGATTTCAAAACTAATCGAAGCGCCACATACTGAAATGGAGCTCAGAGGAAGATCCCAGTTGCAAAATTTGATTACCCCAAAGAAAGAGCATGCAGCTGTATGATTCAATTCAAGGAAACGGAAGAGGGCGACGGGACGTGTGAACCGGGGAGCCGCGGCGGCATTAATCATGTCTTAGCCACGAAGGAAGTAGTACGTGGTACCAACATATAGAACAATCTACGACATGTATACAACCTTTACGGCGGAGAATACAAAAGGCGAACTGTCGCTCTGGGCCGTTGGCTCGTCCAACTCAGCGGCAGTGCCCATGCAGACTGTATCATATCATTATTCTGTATCTGTAGATACATAGAAACCACACGCACACGGTGCTTGGATCAGTCTGCCACTGCCGACATCGGCCGGGCCGAAATCACTATTTTGACCCAACTTTGCCACAAAATAAACTCGACATAAAAGTATTTCACGATCTAGATCCTTTTAGAAACGTCATAGCTCGCGGCGTTTCTGCCCAATATAGCAACGTCGAGGTAGCTAGCGCTTCTATCCAACAAAGAAACGCCGAGGTAGCTCGCGTTTCGGACCAGGTGAGAAACGCCATAGGCCTTGGCGTTTCTTCGCTAGCAGCCAACCCACTCGCTGCCTCGTCAGGGTCTTCCTCCTCAGCTGCCAGAGACGCCGGGCCAGAAACGCCAAGGCTAGCGGCGTTTCCGGCCTTCTTAGAAACGCCTAGGTAAGAAACTACTCGGTAACCAGGGCCGCAACGCCAAGACATATGGCGTTTGTTTCTTGGTCAGAAACGCCAACGCCTATGGTGTTTCTTACATGGTCCAAAACGCGAGCTACCTCGGCGTTTCTTTGTTGGATAAAAGCGCTAGCTACCTCGGCGTTGCTATGTTGGGCAGAACAGCCGCGGGCTATGGCGTTGCTAAAAAGGGTCAGATCGTGAAATACTTTCATGTCGAGTTCATTTTGTGACAAAGTTTGCTGAAAGGGTCAGAATAATGAAAAAGGCCCATCGGCCGCATCTTATATAGTCAACTCATGGATCCTGCGGATACCGCATCACGGCATAGTGTAGGTTCCCAAAATATCTCAGCGACAGTGTTAAAAACATGAAGGAAAAAAATGTTCAACGGAAGTTGGTACAGAAGTACAGATAAACCGCCCAACTGGCTGCTTGTGCTTGACTCGGTTCAAAACAATTGAGCCACGGTGAGTTCTCTTCATGTGAAAATTTTAGCCCGTACGGCGAACATTTCAGAAGCTAACCGGAGCAAAAGACAGGAGCTAATCTTGCCACAACCCTAGACACGACTAGTCCTCCTCCTCCACCTTCAAGCCCTGCAGCTTCGAGCCCAGGCCACCGTCGCCGTTATCGTCCCCGTCCTTCTCCTCGTCATCGGCATCCTCCCCATCCTCCTCGTCCTCGCCATCTTCAGGGTCCCCCTCGGGGTCGTTCTCATCCAGCGGGCCAAGCACCTCCAGCGAGTTCTTGCCTCCCTTCAGGATCTCCTTCACCTCATCGACCCCTTTGTTGGAGATGAAATTCGAATTGATGTTCAGCAACACGAAACCTGGCTTGTTTGTGACTGCTTGAGCAAAGCACCGGGCTCCAGACCTCTGAAACAGATTCGTGCTCACGTCAAGCTCCTTCAGATCCGGGTGACCTTCCTGCAGAGATTTTGCGATTGTCACTGCTCCATCATCCTTCAGCTCATTCTCAGCTAAGGTCAGCTTCTTGAGCGACTGCATTGCCGTTAAGCATTCTGCTACAGCTTTGGCTGCTTTGGCAGTTATTTCATTTCCTGCCATTTCAAGGACCTCCAACTGAGGCGCTGACTGTTTGAGGACATTCACTATTGCTATTGTACCCTCATTCTCAAGATTGAGGTCACTGAGATAGAGCTCAACGAGGCCACCGAGCTTTGGAAGGGTTTTGCTGAGAGCTACCCCTGCCTCCACACCAAATAAGTTGTCCCTGATATCAAGTTTCTTCAGACGAGTACATGTCCCTAATGCCTCAGCCAGTGCCACTCCACCATCAGAGCCTATCCTTGTCGCGGAGCACCTGAAGCTCTCTAGGTTTGGAGAACGCTTAACCATCTCAGCAATTGGCATAGCACCTTCATCACCAGTCATATTGTTGTGGAAGTGGAGAACCTTAAGCTTCTCAGTTGAAGGAATAAGCTCAGATAGAGCTTTTGCAGCTTCCTCTGATATGCCATCGTTCATAACATATAGCTCTTCCAGGTCGCCCTGTGATTTCAGCAGCTCTGTGAATGCTCGCACACCCTTCTCACCTAAAGCATTGTCAGAGATGTTCAGGTAACTCAGTACAGACCCTGCTAAAGCTTTGGAGAATATGCGCATCACATCAAGGGCTTCGTCCTCGGGTCTTCCAGCGACAAAATCTGAGATATCTACCTCTGTGAGCTGCGATTTTATTGATTCAAGAATTGGGCCAGCAACATTGGCAGCACCAATACCAAAGCTCCTGTTGCTGAAACAAATCCTTTTATACGAGTTTCCTGGTTTTGTTAGTGGACTGAGAAGTTCCTTTGCTTCTTCTGCCTCAATGAAAGCGCGCTTGCCACCAGATATGTCAAACACAGTATCAGCAGGCTCAAGAGGTGTATCAACAACAGGTGCTTCTGGTTCCTCGGTTGTCCTTGGGCCTTTTTTCAGGACTTCAAGCATCAGCTTGCTAGTTTCTTTTGCGTATAGCTGGACAGCAGAACTACCATCACCATCAGGCTCCTTCTTGAAATGCTCCTCCGCAGAAGCAAAGCACACCTCTTCGATCCTCTTAGCATTCTCATGAGCCTCTTCTTTGCTCAAAATGCCATACTTGCGAGAGAAGATGCACTCAGCGGACAGGTTCTTGGTCATCCTCTCTACAAGCATCAGACGAGTGCTTTCACTCGGTGGCCACAGTTTGACGGAGAATGTTCGGGGCTGGAGACCTTCCGCTGTTGATTCCATGTGGAAAGGTGGCACTTCACACCGCAACCTACTGGTAAATCACCCAGAACAGGCATTAGCATGATCCCAAATTACAGAAAGCAATACAATATTGAGTAAACAACGAAATTAGTGGAGCAATTGGAGGGCCTGTCCCTGAAGTAGCAAACACTAGTACCAACAAGGATACAGCTAAACACCACTTAGCAAAACATAGTTAAGTCTACAGTGTAACAATAACATCATTTTTCTTCTTCTTAAAGTGGGCACATGGCCCCCATTTTCATTCAAGAAAACGGAGAACAACAACTTGATCGATTCGTATTTTGCTCAAACTGGTCAGTTTACAGAGGAAACCAATGGTACAATTAGCAATTACAGAATAACAGGAGCTCAGCCTAGCACGAGAATAAATAATGTGTGATGTTACTACGTTTGCTATCATTGTCTACGGTTGCTGGACTGGATGGCACTAGTACAGAACCAGCAGTCCTACTGGGCAGATATTGCTTTCAAAACACGATAACTTCAACTTCTTGTATATAAGTACGATTGTGATTTAAGAGTGCCAGTTCAATCGGCTAAAACATAAATAACTCAGATCTCTCGTCGCATCTCCAATCTTACTTGAGCAGGAAAAAAAAATGAAGACGAAACTAAGCCAGACACATACACGGCGTCTAACTACTCCAGACATGGATTAGTTGAAATATAAGTAACTCGTTCAGCACATAAACGTTACCGCCCAATGCCCGTGTCAGCGGGGAGATAGAAACATACGGGACAACCCTAAAAAATACACGGGACAACCAAATTTATACACATTCCTTTGATTTGAAAAGCAATAAGAAGGATTTGCAGACGAACCAACCCAGAAATAAGATGCCCGCTCTCCTTACCTTGGATCCAGACGCCGGCCCCGTCTATACTTGAGGGACAACGGCCGCGGCGACGGACTCGAGGCGGGAGGCGGTGGCTTCCAGCGAGGCCGGCTGCGTCGATGGGAGGTGGGGCGGCCCGAC